>NC_056747.1:1313569694-1313584694 GCF_019279795.1 Protopterus annectens | reverse complement strand
GGATCTGGAGAGAAAGGGAAAAACCAGCCCCAGAACTGACTGTGATCTCTGTGTGCTCTTAACGGAAATTGTACTTTACTGTGTGTGTATTTATTATCCTTTCCCTATATGGACGCCACTCACTGGTGTTAGTGGTGAGGATTGAGGCTCCTTGATTGCTGGGCCAGGGCACAGGCATCACAGGCTACATCATCAAATTCTTTCCTCGGGAAAGAATTTGGGTGGCCATCTATAAAAAACACACCCAAACATAGTGGTGGGCTTTGCCCCCCACACCTCCCCAATGTGAGGAGCAGAGCACCCCACACACCACCTAACTAAATATACCAACTCCCAGATCACTGTACACTGGGGAAAGGGCAAATCCCCAATAATAACCAAGCAAATTCTTTCCCAAGGAAAGAATATGATGATATGGTTGTTCACTATTGTAAGTGTTCGACGCTTAGGTGTTGATGATTAAGCATTCGACAGCCTATGCTGTCGACAATTCAATATGAACCCAAATAATAACATCATCCCACTGATTTGTCAGGAATACACAACACTTATGGGGAGCTGACCAAAGATATGAGCCAGAAATCTGGACATCCTACGCATATCTGGACATAACATGACATTAGGGAAACTACTCTGAGCTGCTAAGCATGTCACCAAGCCCCATCCAAACTACAGTCAGACTGACACACCACTACCCCAAACCAGCTATGGGGAAATCACACATGCATTTGCAACTATAGCAGGCACTACAGGGATGTAACTGTAGTGAAAAACAGACACCGTTGTGAAGTGCATACCCACAATTTCACAAAAGTCACAGTGACATACTGCTAAGCCACATGTACACTAGAGTATAACGACTGTGTGAACACAAATATCCTGTTTGCCACTCACACACTACCCCTACATATAGTGCCCCAAGTCACAGTGTAGTAGGAATCCTGAAGTATTACCGGATATGTCTCAGTCTACCCCTACTAACATATACAACCTATTGACCACCAGAAACTGGAGCAGCATGCACACTCAGATAAAATAGGAGCCATGACACTTACATCTACCCACTTCCCTACACAGACCAACTAACATTTACACACTACACTGCTACACAATCCTGACAGTCTGTTAACATTCACCAGACATACAGACCTCTCAACTGTACAGATTCCAACAGAATGTCCAGGCTTTGTACTCATATATATGGCCTCCCCCTCATAACATGTCTGGCATTCTACTACATCACTGGGATGATATCAGGAATGAAGGCACTAAATAATGGTATTCCATAACTATCAACCTCTTACTGCATGACATCTGGACAAAGCCTGACATAACTGGGAGACAGAGGCCCCCAAAAAAGAGCATATATGAAATATCACTGTTATAATCTGAAAAAGTTGCTTGTCTTGCAGGGTTTGTTGTAACATATCTTTTCTGAGGGATATGAAGTCAGAAACACAAATGGATGTTAAAAAACAGAAGAAACACTGGGAGCCCCAATGAAGGAACGTGTCCAAAAATGTCTCAGGACGTATCCAAAGTTTTAATGAAAACAAACAAGCATAAACATAAACACTTTCAATGAATCAACTGCGTTTTCGTAATAACTTCGTCAGATAAAACAATACAGTGAGAAACCAGCTTAAATAGTTGATTTAAACAAAATATCTGGTTGCTCATTGGTTCATTCATTGATTGATTAATTGATTAACAATTAGGTTCGGAAATATGTCTAAAAACATTTTAAGAAACATTTTAAAAAACAATTAAAAACTGCTCATAAATATTGACATAGAAAAAATGAATAAGTAAATATTGAAAGTTAAAAATGAGTATTAAAAACATTTCAACAACTTCCCTAAACTTGTGTGTGTTCTTAGTGTGTTTATATATAAATTACATAAAACTCAGAAAATACCAAAAAGGAACAATAAAATGCTCTGTTTTATCCAATAGTTGACAAGTAATTCACAGTTTGGCTTGCCTTAATTTTAACACTGGTTTGATAGAAACCATGTTGTTCAATCCAGCGTGTGTTGTTGCCTCCAAAATAATTTGCCAAAAGTGCTCTCGGTATTCTAACCGAGTCTCCCACATACCTCCTCTGATGTCCTTGTCAACTACCTCCAAAACAAAAAATGTGTATGTGGCCTCATGACAAGTTAATTTGTGATGATATAATGCATTTCTATGGTTTTCTTTATTAATTTCATAATAGTGTTCATAGATACGTGATTTTAGTTTCCTTTCAGTCTTGCCGACATAAAAGGAACAGCAAAATTTACACAAAGCAATGTACACTAAACCATGAGTATGACAGTTGGCAAAGCAATTGCTTTGCAACGTTCTATTTCTGCTAATCAGTTCTAACTTGGATCCGTTGTGTATATAACAACATTGGGAACAAGTCCCACATTTAAAGGTCCCTAATCTGGTTGCATTTTTCTTCCTAAATCCATGCTCAAAAATATTTTTGAAATTTAAGTCCCTTCTGTATGTAAATACCAAAGGACTGTCTCACAGGAGATCTAAATCTGTAAATTCTAGAAACCTCTTCCATTCCCTATTCACTACGTTCTTGATGACCCCTGAATCACCATTGTAGTCGAGAACAAAAGTGTCATGTCTATTATTAATAGTGTTCGGTAAAATAACAGTGGTAGTTGGAACATCCTGTCCTAATATAGGTGAAAATCTGTCAAGTCGACCATTAATCACTTCCTGTTTAATTTCTTTCATCAATTGTAATGGATAACCCCTGTCTTGAAACATTTTACATACATAATCACATTCTGTAAGAAATTCGTGGTCTTCCGATGTCATCCGACTAATTCTGACAAGTTGCCCTTTGATTAAATTTTTCTTTTGAAAGAAAGGGTGACCACTTTGGAAATGCAGGTAGGAATTAGAGAAAATCGGTTTTCTGTATACCTTAGAAGAAAATCTACCGTTTAATTTGGAAATACTAACATCCAAATAGTTAAATGTGTGATAATCAACTTGGTAGGTAAAATCTAAAAAACTGGTGGTGTTTTTAATGTAAGCCAAAAATTCTAAAAATGTTTCTTCCCCTGCTGTCCAGAATATACAAATGTCGTCTAGAAAATGTTTGTACAAAATCCAGCAGTCGTTGAACTCACTGTTGAGTATAAAGGTGTGTTCCCACCAAGACATAACAATATTAGCATAAGATGGAGCACAATGGGCTCCCATTGCCACACCCCGACACTGTTTGAAAAATTTCCCCTGGTAGTACATAAAATTGTTGTTTAGTATAGTATCCATTAAAGAAAGAATAGTAAGAAAATCATTGTGGGAAAGTGTACCAAAGGTGGCCATGTATTCCTCTAACCACAATAACCCCGTATCGTGTGGTATACTACCAAAAAGATCAATGACATCAAGGGTAATAAATAATAGATTTTCCTTAAATAGTTCTGGTTTTAAAATTCTCAAAAAATTCCAGGAATCCTTTAATGTGGTGTTGCCCATCAATGATAGGTCTTTCAATTTGTTGTCCACAAATTTAGCTAGTGGTGAAATAATAGCTCCTTCAGAGGCAACAATAAGCCTAAGAGGTGGATCAGTAACACTTTTGTGAACCTTTGGGATGCCAAACACTGAGGGAACTCTGGGTGTTTTATTCAACAAAAAATCAAAGGTATCAAAGGAAATACTTTCTTCAAGTAGCAGGTCATTAAGCAAACAATGAATTTTGGAATGAGCTATGTGAACTTCATTAAGTGAAACCTGGGTGTATTTGTCTGTGTTACTGAGTTCTTCTTTCATTTTGGACACATACAGTAATGCATCCATTAAAACAGTACCCCCACCCTTATCTGGCTGCATAATTCTGATGGAATGATCGTTTCTTAAGTCATTTAATAAAATGTTTTCTTCATTTGTAAGGTTGGAAAACACTTTGTGTTTGACTATTTGTTTCCTAATTTCCTTTTCCATAATATTTTCAAGATTTCTTAACTGGGGATGTAAGGGTGGGTTGATTGAAAGTACTGGGTTTTTTCAATGAAATTGTGGGAGGTAGAGAATTGGTGCCATTGTGAAAAATAACAGCCAGGTTTTTCTTCCTAATGAACATTTTTAAATCAATAATGGCTCTAGAAAAAATTGTTTTCCTTGATGGGATGTATTTAAACCCTTTGGAAAATAAATGAAAATGATGAGTATTAACTGTAACTGAACTGTAGTTAAAAATGTTGTAACCCTGATAAGAAAAAACTGAATCTGAAACAGAGATGCTATTAACAATTTCCGAATCTAATTCCACCCCCTCCCTTCCCTCTGCCTCCCGTAGTTGTTGTAATTGTAGTGAACATAAGGTTTGTTGCGAATCCTCTTGGATCGTCTGGGTGAGGGAGGGTGGACTGGTTCTAAAGGGATGTCAGGTTCCAAAAAAAGGGCATCTGTGTCTACAGTTTCAGATTCAAAATGATCATCATGGTTAGACACGGTTCCCAATGCATTTTATTGGTGGGAATAGTAGTTGTGAAAGAATCTAGGTTTGGGATATGCTTTCCCCTCATTGTATTCTTTTCCATAGACAGGGATCACAAAGAATACAATGAGGGGAAAGCATATCCCAAACCTAGATTCTTTCACAACTATTCCCACCAATCAAATGCATTGGGAACCGAGTCTAACCATGATGATCATTTTGAATCTGAAACTGTAGACACAGATGCCCTTTTTTTGGAACCTGACATCCCTTTAGAACCAGTCCACCCTCCCTCACCCAGACGATCCAGGAGGATTCGCAACAAACCTTATGTTCACTGCAATTACAACAACTACGGGAGGCAGAGGGAAGGGAGGGGGTAGAATTAGATTCGGAAATTGTTAATAGCATTTCTGTTTCAGATTCAGTTTTTTCTTATCAGGGTTACAGCATTTTTAACTACAGTTCAGTTACAGTTAATACTCATCATTTTCATTTATTTTCCAAAGGATTTAAATACATCCCATCAAGGAAAGCAAATTTTTCTAGAGCCATTATTGATTTAAAAATGTTCATAAGGAAGAAAAACCTGGCTGTTATTTTTCACAATGGCACCAATTTTCTACCTCCCACAATTTAATTGAAAAAACCCAGTACTTTCAACCCACCCTTACATCCCCAGTTAAGAAATCTTGAAAATATTATGGAAAAGGAAATTAGGAAACAAATAGTCAAACACAAAGTGTTTTCCAACCTTACAAATGAAGAAAACATTTTATTAAATGACTTAAGAAACGATCATTCCATCAGAATTATGCAGCCAGATAAGGGTGGGGGTACTGTTTCAATGGATGCATTACTGTATGAGTCCAAAATGAAAGAAGAACTCAGTAACACAGACAAATACACCCAGGTTTCACTTAATGAAGTTCACATAGCTCATTCCAGAATTCATTGTTTGCTTAATGACCTGCTACTTGAAGGAAGTATTTCCTTTGATACCTTTGATTTTTTGTTGAATAAAACACCCAGAGTTCCCTCAGTGTTTGGCATCCCAAAGGTTCACAAAAGTGTTACTGATCCACCTCTTAGGCTTATTGTTGCCTCTGAAGGAGCTATTATTTCACCACTAGCTAAATTTGTGGACAACAAATTGAAAGACCTATCATTGATGGGCAACACCACATTAAAGGATTCCTGGGATTGTTTGAGAATTTTAAAACCAGAACTATTTAAGGAAAATCTATTATTTATTACCCTTGATGTCGTTGATCTTTTTGGTAGTATACCACATGATACGGGGTTATTGTGGTTAGAGGAATACATGGCCACCTTTGGTACACTTTCCCACAATGATTTTCTTACTATTCTTTCTTTAATGGATACTATACTAAACAACAATTTTATGTACTACCAGGGGGAATTTTTCAAACAGTGTCGGGGTGTGGCAATGGGAGCCCATTGTGCTCCATCTTATGCTAATATTGTTATGTCTTGGTGGGAACACACCTTTATACTCAACAGTGAGTTCAACGACTGCTGGATTTTGTACAAACGTTTTCTAGACGACATTTGTATATTCTGGACAGCAGGGGAAGAATAATTTTTAGAATTTTTGGCTTACATTAAAAACACCACCAGTTTTTTAGATTTTACCTACCAAGTTGATTATCACACATTTAACTATTTGGATGTTAGTATTTCCAAATTAAATGGTAGATTTTCTTCTAAGGTATACAGAAAACCGACTTTCTCTAATTCCTACCTGCATTTCCAAAGTGGTCACCCTTTCTTTCAAAAGAAAAATTTAATCAAAGGGCAACTTGTCAGAATTAGTCGGATGACATCGGAAGACCACGAATTTCTTACAGAATGTGATTATGTATGTAAAATGTTTCAAGACAGGGGTTATCCATTACAACTGACAAAAGAAATTAAACAGAAAGTGATTAATGGTCGACTTGACAGATTTTCACCTATATTAGGACAGGATGTTCCAACTACCACTGTTATTTTACCGAACACTATTAACAATAGACATGACACTTTTGTTCTCGACTACAATGGTGATTCAGGGGTCATCAAGAACGTAGTGAATAGGGAATGGAAGAGGTTTCTAGAATTTACAGATTTAGATCTCCTGCGAGACAGTCCTTTGGTATTTACATACAGAAGGGACTTAAATTTCAAAAATATTTTTGAGCATGGATTTAGGAAGAAAAATGCAACCAGATTAGGGACATTTAAATGTGGGACTTGTTCCCAATGTTGTTATATACACAACGGATCCAAGTTAGAACTGATTAGCAGAAATAGAATGTTGCAAAGCAATTGCTTTGCCAACTGTCATACTCATGGTTTAGTGTACATTGCTTCATGTAAATTTTGCTGTTTCTTTTATGTCGGCAAGACTGAATGGAAACTAAAATCACGTATCTATGAACACTATTATGAAATTAATAAAGAAAACCATAGAAATGCATTATATCATCACAAATTAACTTGTCATGAGGCCACATACACATTTTTTGTTTTGGAGGTAGTTGACAAGGACATCAGAGGGGGTATGTGGGAGACTCGGTTAGAATACCAAGAGCTCTTTTGGCAAATTATTTTGGAGGCAACAACACCCCCTGGATTGAATGACACGGTTTCTATCAAACCAGTGTTAAAATTAAGGAAGCCAAACTGTGAATTACTTGTCAACTATTGGATAAAACAGAGCATTTTATTGTTCCTTTTTGGTATTTTCTGAGTTTTATGTAATTTATATATAAACACACTAAGAACACACACAAGTTTAGGGAAGTTGTTGAAATGTTTTTAATACTCATTTTTAACTTTCAATATTTACTTATTCATTTTTTTCTATGTCAATATTTATGAGCAGTTTTTAAATGTTTTTTAAAATGTTTCTTAAAATGTTTTTAGAAATATTTCCGAACCTAATTGATAATCAATTAATCAATCAATGAATGAACCAATGAGCAACCAGATATTTTGCTTAAATCAACTATTTAAGCTGGTTTCTCACTGTATTGTTTTATCTGACGAAGTTATTACGAAAACGCAGTTGATTCATTGAAAGCGTGTATGTTTATGCTTGTTTGTTTTCATTAAAACTTTGGATACGTCCTGAGCCATTTTTGGACACGTTCCTTCATTGGGGCTCCCAGTGTTTCTTCTGTTTTTTGGTTTCTATTCACTGGCATCTTCATTGACTTGACAAATGGATGTTAGCATTTACTGACTGCTATCCCTGGAGTATGCTACTGATTTGCCAAGGACAAAAACTGTCTGAGGAACAAAGCAAATATAAGAGTCGAACCGCTGGCCATTCTGTGGATAGCCCTACAGTTGAGAGTTATGTCAACCACATAACCATATCAGAGTTAAAATCATGCAAAAAATCCATGTCCACACAAACCCTGTCAAACTAGCATCAATCCAACTGTATAACAGCAATACTTACATTACGTCCCTAAGTTTAGAACCTTCTCCCCATTCTGTTGGGCTGTCTTCACATTTCTTGTTGTAGGAGGTATTACCAGCTACCCACTGTGATGCTAGTGTCCACACATCTCCATGATATCCACCTCACAGGCAAGGAAGAGGGGCAATGCCCACATGAAGTACTGAATTATAGCAGTGTGTGGCCATGCCATTGGCTATAAGAATAATAACACAGCTGTTCTGCATGCAATTAGCAAGTTGGGGACACCTCTTGGTGCACAGGCCATCACCTGCTCATGAGCAGTAACTGCAAAAGGCAAGCTGCTGGCTATGCAAAACAGGTCTATACCTTTACATGTGTAGACAGAGAGAGAGAGAGAGAGAGAGAGAGAGAGAGAGAGGACACAGAAATAGAAACAGAAACCAACAATACTTGGAAAGAAAAAAAAGTATGTCAAACAAGTAAGCATGTAGTGGAATGCAGTAGGGGTTATGCAATAATGAGAAGTAGAATACTAAACAAATATGTCTCAACAAGACTTGCTGTACTGATATATTGCTGATCAGCACCTATGGACATAGCATCTGCGTCTGTCTGCAGTGACATAGATCACAGCTCAGGCCCCTGAGTGATCCCAGAAAAGGACGGCTTACATATGACTACTACTGGAGTGTATGTTGAGCAATACTGACTGTGACACTGTTAGGCCAGGTAGTGGAATGTTGTAAATATCCATATGTTACTTGTGAATACAACCATGATCCACATTTGTCTCACAAATCTAAGAGAGCTATACAGGGTATGTGCATAGTAAACTACTGTCGCAGATGTGTCTGTTGAATTGCATGTGATATACTGAGCTCATACCATTCAACTGTCCAGTGTTATGCACACTGACTATATGTGTGCCTCATATTTGTAGTCACTTACTCATAGAGTTGTGTTATGTCTGGAAAATCATTGGCAAATCTGTAAAAACTGACATTAGAACATGATAGCATACATATGAGTGTCGGACATCCTCCAGGGTATTTCTGTGAATGCAAAGCCTACTGTGCCATCCACTGACTTAAGTGTGTTACAGCAATATTAATAAAGTGTCGCTAATTTTGTGCCATTGTACCCCATTTATGTGTGTCATCCTCCAGATGCCCTGCTCTAACAGGTTGAGAGGTATGACCGAGCAGCAAGAGTGTAAATACAGTGTGTCATACTGGCATAGAACAGAAATGTATATCAGGTATTACCTGTGCACATGTATGTATGAGTAGGTGTAGCTGGAAACCTCAAAACAACAGACATGAGATGTAAAACATCAGATAAATAAGCTGTATATGTTGTATACATGTGTAATTTTTGTTTGTGTACATCCACCAGACATACATTTCTACAGCTACTGATTGTTGCATTGCCCTGACACAGGCATGGATAATACAATAAGCATGATTATCAGGTTGAAAATGGAGAGTTGTCCAACTGTGTTATGACCTTGTGTCCATGCCCACTATGAACAGCTTTATGAGCACCTACATAGCTGTATGGACTCAGCTATACCTGACTCGTAAAACCTGCCTCCACCAAGGTAGAGTAATTCCTTTTGCTGTACAGCAGCAATAAACAAACCACATACTTGGTTGCTATATTGGCTACATAGGGCCAAGTAGGAGCAGACACCAACTTGGAAGCAAGTCATCTTTTGTCTGAACAAGCATACGAGGTCACAGGTGAATTACTCTAAGGCTAACTATGAGTTCATATTGGACACACCCACCAAGGCCAATCACAAGGCCATCTTCACACATATCTTCAATCTCAAAGGCAAGAATCCAACCCACCCTGCACTGGTGATCCATCACACCACAAACACACACAGCATTGCTATAGCCAACCCACTGCAGACAGGTTAAGGGGAAACATCACCCTCCCATCCCACAATTAATATAGGTGGATATGCACAGCACTCGCACCCCTCCCATCATCATCAGGGAACAGGTCCATAATGCCTAATCAAAGGCAACAAATGTAAGTTTCCATGGGACCTGAAAACATCCCTGTCACCATCCTACATGAACTCAGGCATATGCTCCCAGATCCATTACACACTGTACACAAGCAAAGTCTGAGCACCATTCACATCCCATCTGCAAGGAAGACAGCCACTGTCATCCATCTACACAAAGGTGAATGATGAATGGTGGATTATGCAATTGACTGGCTCTCATTGGGGTAACTTGACACATCAGGACTAGGAGTACAATGCAAGCTCATACTGTGCTGATAGATGACAGGGGTATGATGTGGTAGTAAGTGGTAGCTAATGCTAGTCAATGTTGATGTGCAGGTCATGTAAATAACATTGATCAATGTATGAGGTCCTGTGATGTGTTTCCCTGTTTATGTCTTCCAAGTGACATGTAACATGCAAGGCAGTCAGCGAACACTGCAGCTGAAACTGCGGCCATCACAAAGATGATAATCAACCACCACGGGGTGATGTTTTGGCCATAGCCAACATAATCTGCAGGAGTGGATCACCCTGTGGGATGAACTTGTCCACAAAGTAAACAACTTAGGCCACCATGGATGCACATATGATCAAGTCAGGCATCAGGCAACTGACTTGATATGCCATGCCTGGCAAAGGGCTGCTGCCATGGTCAAAGACTGTTCCACCACAGGTGAGGGCCCTACTATGCAGGCCCCACTTACACCAAGGGAGGATCTCCTTGCCAACCTTGGGGAAGCCACCACATACCAGCAAAGCCAGCACACAAAAGTTGTGGAGGTGGGTGGCACACAGACAATGGGCGAGGAGCATCCAGTTAAGGCCCTAGCGCACATCACTCTAAGAATGTAGCAGTTATACTGGCTTCTGTAGAGTATCTAGATGCATATGTCAGGTCAAACTGCATTTGTAGGTGGGGTTTTGTAATACACACAAATGCACATCTGTGGTGAATGTCAGCAAATTGTGTAGTATCAGAGCTTGTACTGTACATGTGCAGAAAAGTAGCATTCATCTTGTACCAATGCCACATGTGAGTCTGCTGACAATACCTCTCCCCCACAACTACATAGGTACCTCTGGTCTAGATGTGGGACAGCAGCCTGAAGCCTGTGACTATGGTATTGTCCTGTTGCGGCTCACCAATACCACAGGCATGTTAAGGTCATGCCTTTTACCATGCACAAAACTGTTACTCTTAGCCATATTGTGATATGTACATGCTCACTTGTGTTGGGGTTAACTGCATTGCATCAGAGTGGTCATCACAGGGGCCTATTTGCAGGAGGTGTAACATATCTGTAGCATACCTCACAACCTGTCAGTGCAAGAAATCTGGGCAAAGACTGACAAAATGGAGGGACAAAGGGACAAAACTAGGGACATATTTGAAAAGTAGTCTTATACAGTGTATATAAAAAGTGTACACACCCCTGTTAAAATGTCATGTATTTGTGACATACAAAAATGAGACCACAATAAAACATTTCACAACTCTTCCCACCTTTAATGTGACCTATAACCTGTATAATTCAATTGATAAACAACCAAATCTGTTTGGGGAACAAGTATTGAAAATAAAATGCATACAATAAGCTAGATGCATACAAATGCGCAGCCTGAAGCTAATACTTTGTTGAAGCAGATTTTGATTTAATTACAACATTACATCTTCTTGGGTACACACCTGCCATCAATTACAGAGACTCTTTGATTAACAATGAATAACAGTCAGTTGTCCTACTAGGCTTTGTCAGACATTTACTCAATTGCCTGCTACAGCAACACCGATGGTTCACAGAGAGCTTGCAACGCTTCAAAAGGAATCTCTTTGTGGAAAGGTATCAGCATGGAGAAGGGTAGTAAAACTGTTTCCACAGCATCGCATATACCATGGAACACGGTGAAGATAGCCATCAAAAGGTGGAGAAATATGAGACAACAGTGACATTGCAAAGAAGTAGACATCCCTCCAAATATGATGAGAAGACAAGACCAAAACTGGTCAGGAAGGCTGCCAGGAGACCTACAGCAACTCTAAAGAAGTTGCAGAAATCTCTGGCAAGTACTGGTTGTGTACTACATGTGACAACAATCGCCCATTTTCTCCATATGTCTTGCCTATGGGGTAGGGTTGGAAGATGGAAGCATTTTCTCACACCAAACAACATCCAGGCCTGGCTAAATTCTAAAAAACAATACATCAAGTCTCCCAAAAGGATGTTGGAAAATGTGTTATGGTCTAATGAGACCAAGGTTGAAGTTTTTGGCCACAATTCCAAAAGGTTTGTTTGGTGCAATAACAACACTGCACATCACCAAATGAACACCATCCCCACGGTGAAGCATGGTAATGGCAGTCTCCTGCTCTGGGGTTGCTGTTCATAAGGTGGAACTGGGGATTTAGCCAAGTTGGAGGGGATTATGAACAGTTCCAAATACCAGTCCCTTTAGGCCCAAATTCTTCAGGTGTCTGCTAGATAGCTGTAGATGGAGAGGAATTCCACATTTTTGCATGACAATGACCCAAACCATACATCCAAATCAACAAAATAATGGTTTCATCAGAAGAGATTCAACATTCTGGACTGGCCCAGCCAGAGCCCACACCTACATCCAATAGAAAATCTGTGAGGTGACCTGAAGAAGGCTGTGCACAAGAGATGCCCTCGCAATCTGACAGAGTTGGAGGGCTTTTACAAGGGAGAGTGTGTAAATATTGCCAAGTCAAGATATGCCATGCTGATAGACACCTTCCCAAGAGGACTGAATGCTGTATAAAAATCAAAAGGTGCTTTAACAAAGTATTAGTTTAAGGGTGTGCACACTCATGCAACCAGCCTATTGCATGTATTTCATTTACTATATGTTAACTCTAACCGATGTGTATGCTCTTCAATTGCATTGCACAAGTTAGAGGTCACATTAAAGATGAGAAATTTTATGACATAATTTCTATGGTCTCATGTTATATATCACAAACATCTGGCATGTTAACAGGGGCGTGTACATTTATTATATTCACTGTAAGTTTAGAAAGTCATTAGAGTAACCAGATTTGTTTTAACATACGTTTACTGCAGGTTATGAAGTCTGCAACTCAAATTATGTCATTAATTAATGGTGCCAATCCACAGATCATCCCAGTAATGTATCAGACAAACACAGGATTTATGAGGAACAGACCAAAAATATGAGCCACACATCTAGACATTCAGAAAAACTCTGTACAGTGGAGAGATATGTTCTGTAAAAGTTGCCACTTTGCTATACAGGTGAACAGCAATAATGTGTACATGAGTGCAGTGTGTGCTAGGTGGAGGTCCATCACCTACTAACACTACTCATATATCCTAGAGGTGTATATTAGTATTAACATTAAGTGGAAAGGGCTGCAATGCATGATGTTGAGGGTCTTTCCAGAGTGTGTATGTTGTGGTCTGACTGTGTGTTTGAATGTCACCAGTTGGCTATTGTGAGGTCTGTGTAATGCTTTTGTGCCACCTCACCTGTATGTGTCTCTGTGTGTGTCTGTGTGTGTCCATGTGTGCATTTGTGTGTGTGTGTGTGTGTGTGTGTGTGTGTGTGTGTGTGTGTGTGTGTGTGTGTGTGTGTGTGTGTATGTGTATACCAGCAAACCTTACAGTAGAGGTATTAATTTACATACGTTGTCTTCCCCTCACAGGTAGACATGGTGGTCATGGTCCCTCCCACTCAGAATCTGATATCAGTGTCTCTGCAGACTCTGACCATAATGGTGATCCTAGTGAGGCACAGGGGGGTTGTCAGGGGCTGAATCTGTGCCATCAGTTTGCATCCCACAGTCATCCACAATGTCCCCACACACAGTCACAATGCCCTCACATACCCCATCCTCAGTAGCTACAGATAATGGACAGTTGGTGGGTAGTGGCATGGAACAGGCTAGTGTGGTGACTATGGCACATGTGAGTGTAGACACTAGCTATAGCAAGAGTGCATGCAGGGTCCCACACAGATGGATGGACAGGAGTGCTCGAAGGAGGACTGCTGCCCATTGAGCCGCTGTCACAAGTACCACAGCAGGTGTCACCAGATGCATGTTTTGGGCTGTCATGGATGCACAGATCTGTAGTGAATGCAACACCAGACAAATACTCAGGGTCTTGGATGCAGTTCTTCCTGGCTTATGTGCCAACATGCATGACCTTGTTGAGGGCAGACGTCAAAATACTGAGGTCATGAATAGACTGTGGAGAAAGACCTTGGCAATCCTTGACCTTGTAATGTCTGGGGTGCAGCGTGTGGTGAGAGATGGGTGTCGGTCATGTGGATGTAGGTCAGCACCAACATCAGTTGATAGTCTACGTGGCCATGCAGCTTCACACTCCCATAGTGGCAGTCCCACTAGCAACACCGAAGGGTGATTGCTGTCCACCCCATAATGGAGCAGGCCATGGGCATGAGGTCCTGGCTGGCCCCATCAGGTACACAGATCCAGCAGACAGCAGTCATCATCGGGGAGTAGTACCGCATCTGGCCTTGGGCCTGGTGGTGCCAGTGTGACCCCTGGCAGGACCAGTTCACATGTCCATGGCCAGAGATGGTGAATTGTACACCCTGCCATGTAAGGTCCACAGCTGTCCAACATGCCCCTGTATAGGGCAGCCACATGGCGTGACTGTGTGCATACAAACGCATACACATCACCATCACAGCCAGGTCACCTCCAGACACACACACACACACACACACACACACACACACACACACACACACACACACACACACACACACACACACACACACACACACACACACACACACACACACGCACACACACACACTACCTCTGCATGGCCCATTCAGTTTGGAGGGTGGCTTAATGGCTAAGGTGTTTGACTTACAAACACAAGGTGCAGGGTTTGAGTCTCACAAGGGATAATTGGCTAGGCTTAAAATGGCTCGCAAGGGCAGTTAACTTAGTACTAAACTATGAACATATGAACCTATGAACACATACACATGATGTCAACCATATGACCCAGCCTAGGCATCTGGCAAACTCACACAACACCCTGTGCATATGATACCTGTGCCACATCC